>NC_138777.1:190603207-190604599 GCF_965119305.1 Pelophylax lessonae | reverse complement strand
TACATACAATGTCACTTCTTTCCTCTCCTCCACATTGGAAATCACTGACATTTTCATCTCCTGTGTGAATGGAGCCCAGTTGTAGCAGAAGGATCCGGTGCACCCCCCCCCCCCCCCCAGCAACCAATCAGCATTCACCTTTCCTCTGATTAGGAGAGGAATCTGATTGGTTGCTATGGTTACTGCACTTTGCACATCCATTTTTGCTCCACTGACTGCCTGGTTAAATAAAGCTGTCAGGGGCCATATTGTCATCGATGCACGATGGAGCCCCCCGATGAGGGTTGGTATTGGTTGGGGGGTTGTGTTTTGGGGGGGGGGTGCAGGGAATGGTGACATACAAGTGTCTCGGTGGTCTTTTTTGATTACATCCAGGATTGAAGGTTGGCCTCGTCTGACGCAGAACCTCTCCAGCAGGCTTGTATTGCTCCTCTGAGTGGTGATTGACAGTTCAGATGGCTGGGGGGGTTGTACATTAGGGTACGGTGAGATGGCTGGGGGGGGGTTTGTGTCTCAGGGTACGGTGAGATGCCTTGGGGGTTGTGCGTTAGGGTACGGTGAGATGGCTGGGGGGGGGGTTGTGCGTTATGGTACGGTGAGATGGTTGGGGGGGGTTGTACGTTATGGTACGGTGAGATGCTTTGGGGGTTGTGCGTTAGGGTACGGTGAGATGGCTGGGGGGGGGGTTGTGCGTTATGGTACGGTGAGATGGTTGGGGGGGGTTGTACGTTATGGTACGGTGAGATGCTTTGGGGGTTGTACGTTAGGGTATGGTGAGATGCCTGGGGGGGGGGGGGGGGTTGTGTGTTAGGGTATGGTGAGATGGTTGGGGGGGGGGTTGTGTGTTAGGGTACGGTGAGATGGTTGGGGGGGGTTGTACGTTATGGTACAGTGAGATGCTTTGCGGGTTGTACGTTTGTATGATGCCTGGGGGGGGGGGATTGTGCGTTAGGGTACGGTGAGATGGCTGGGGGGGGGGAATTATGTGTTAGGGTACGGTGAGATGGCTGGGGGCAGAATTGTGCGTTTGGGTACGGTGAGATGGCTGGGGGGTTGTGTCTTAGGGTACGGTGAGATGGCTGGGGGGTTGTACGTTAGGGTACGGTGAGATGGCTGGGGGGTTGTATCTTAGGGTACGGTGAGATGCATTGGGTCACTGTATGTGGTAGGCTTATATGGTGGCCAAGAGGCTTTGTAGTGTCTCACTGCCCAATTGCTGGGAGCTGATGATCCCTATTGGTACACAAATGCATGCTGAATATATATCGGTGTATAGAGATGCTCTGGCCATTAGGGGAGTTATAGTGGCCAGCTGGCATGGGTATGTACATTGGCTCTGCAAGACATGAAAGGGATGGATAGATCACTTTGAGAACCTATGTGTGTGTGTGT